>NW_026558199.1:0-25454 GCF_026930045.1 Uloborus diversus
ATTAAGGGTAAGTTTGATGTATGTAGGTAAACACAACATTGCAATGCTTTGTATTCAATTAGGGATCCGGACAAAACGTCCAAATCCAAAACGTCCACGGACATAACGTCCAGGTCCAAAACGTCCGATGGACAAAATGTCCGAAGGACAGAACGTCCGACGGACATAACGTCCAGCGGACATAACGTCCAACAGACATAATGTCCGACGGACAAAAGGTCCAAGGACAGAACGTCCACATTTTTGGACAGCTAGGACATAACGTCCAGTTTTCTGAGCAGGCTGGACAAAACGTCCGGATTTTAAAGTTTTTCCTTTGTCTCAACTAATTTTGTTGAATATATTTGTGTTTGTGTGATATGTGATGCAATCACCAGCAAAAAACGAGTTTTTTAATATAGAATGAGTCTGAATAGATCCCCCCCCCCCCAACACACACTGACATGATGGAAAAATAAAATTTAAGTATTAGGGTCCCCCTTTTTTAAAATAAAATATGCTTTACGGCAAATGCAGCGTGGAGACGACCCCCGTATTTTCACGTGATTTTTCCGCTTTTAGGCAGATGTGGGTGAGAATTCGGAATTTTTGCCGCGGGCTAGCGGGGATAGTTGCGGATGCCTCATGAAGCTTTTTCACGGGCACAGGTCACTTGAAGGTCAGTGATTGGAGTAGTAGAGAAAATTTTGCGAATGGGAGGGTTCTTTAACAGCTGATTCCGCGCAGAGACAGTAAACAAACCCCTTTCAGTGCTTGCGGCGGACGTTCGCTCATTTGATTATCTTCCTTTTTCTTCTGTCTACTTGTATTTATTTCTTTTTTTTCTTCCATTGTTTTTTCTGTTAAGTTGTTATTCATTTATTTTCTTGATAGTTTGTTGCCATTATTGTTTTAATTTTTTAATTCGCTTTTTAGTATTCCATACTTTTTTATTACTTTTTGTTATGGATTTTATTTATCACGATGTCTAAAGATTGTAATATTCTACGTAGAATTTTTTTCCTGTACGTACGTTCATTTTACATTGAGATTTTTTTTTAAAATTAAATTGACTGGCGCAAACTATAAAGTCGAACATAACTATTGAAAAAAATAAATAAATGACTAACCACCACTTTGTGGAAATGCCCCCTCCCCAGGTGGTTCAAAAATACATGTAAAAAGAAAGTTTCTGTTAGATAACGAGACACCCCTCAATATTTTTAGCTTTGTGGATATCAACCTACTGGAAGACTTTTAGCTTCCTATTTCAACTGAAAGCAGGTGCTCAACCGCCTCCCCCAAACTTAATATATATGGGAAGGATGGTTTAAAAAATGCTTTGAACTGAAAAAACAATGCTACATATTATAATATGCAGTAGTAATATGCATATACATAGCATTAAAATAATTATTTACAAAAAAAAAAAAAAAAACAGCTGGGGAAGTTTTATATTTCTAAACTTGTAGCTTTTTCTATACTGTGGCAAATGTTAAATGAAGGGGTCATTGAGCACTCTTTAAAACTGGAGTTAGAAGCTAAAATTTTTACTTTTTTTTTTACCTTTTTTTTCATTTTCAATTATTTCAATCAAATTAATTATAATACATATACATTTATCGCTTTAATAACACAGTGGAAAAAAAAAAGAGGCCAAACATTTTATATTCAGGTGTAACATTTTCAGCTTAAGTTTAAAAAAAAAAATAGTACTTCAAATCTTTTTAGTTTTAGTGCATATTTTAGGTACTTTCAAGTGGTTATATAATCCAGGATGTAAGTTCACTAAAAAAAGTTAAACAAAAAAGTTTCATTCTAGTCAAAATCTTGAGGGGGGCTCCTTTGCACCCCCTCTGTGTTTGTCACTGCACCACAGTTTATGCTGTACTACATTTTTTCTGATACAACTTTAAAATCTACACATGTTTCCTTCATTTTAACTGAAAATGCCATTAGTACTTAGGGCAATATGTTAGTGCTATGTAATAGAGTAGTTTTTAAACTAGTTTTGAAAAGCCAATATTTAATCTCACCTAAATTGTTGGATGTTTAGATATAAATATATCTTTAATCATTTCCCTTAGAGTAAAAACCTATAAAACCTTCCATGTTTGCATTCATATATAAAAACACAGAAAATAATTTAATTCTGATAGCATATATCATTAAATTTGGTGCTAAACCAGACTATCTATCATCACATTTATTGTCTTCATAACAGGGTTTGAACTGTGAATTATATATGATTTTAACGGTATGTGATATAAAAGCAAAAGGGAAAAATAAGAAACTTAAAACATATGATTGCACAGGAACTGGATGATGAGAAAATTCTCATTTGATATTTGAAAACAGATTTAATAATTTCCTTAGGAACACTAACTCCATAAATAAATGTTTTATGTGGCAAAATCTTTCCTTACTAGTGAAATGAAATGACTAAATAATGCTATTCCAAGGCACAACCAGAAATTTAGACATTTAAAAGAAGTACCAATCATTTACTTAGAGACGCAAAGCGAAAAAACAATCCGAAACACATCTGTTAAAGAAATTTAGTTTGAACTTATGAAAATATTGATAGAGTTAGCCATATTATACTGTATTTTGAAAGAAACTCTTCATATGCCACCAAAACTTGACCACAGAGAGATGGCGGGTGTTCTTGAAGCCGAAACGTCATTTGTGTCATTTGAAATAGGTTGTTTCTTGTTATTTCGCAATAGGTAGGATAAGTGGGAACGCCTCTCACTATTTGACACTTCAGACCTAAGCAATATCAGATCAGACCTAAGCAATATTTCAGTTATTTTACTAAGTAACAACTCATTGGGTTCAAAGATTATTAGTATTTTAGTTATTTGTCAAATAAAAACAATTGTTTAGACCAAAATATTATATATTATAGTTATTCATTTAAAAAAAAAAAAAACAAAAAAAAAAAAAAACATGCCTTCATATTTACAATATTAGAGTCATTGCATGAATAAAAGCAAATCAATAGACCTAAATGACAATATTTTATCTAAGATTCAAAAATAAAATTTCATTGAAAGAACATCAAATTAAACAAAAATATCAAATTAGTCTTCGGGTCAAGACTCCCTACTTAGTTTGGGTCAAAGCTCCCTAGTTAGGTTTCTTTTGTTTACTTTAATTTTTTAGCAACTTAGATCTAAGTTATATAAAAGTACTCTATATAAAGAGATAGCCAGAAAAGAGACTAAAGCATGCATACTTTTAAAATTCATTTCCCTCAAAACTAGAGGTTAAAATCTAAAAAGTTCCAAAATCTTCAAACTTTACTGTTAAGGTGCAGTATCATTTAACACTGAATTTCTTGAAAACCACTGACAATTTCGAAATGGTTTCGCCCTGCAAAAAACTGTTGTGTGACTACTCAACCAATAATATGACTAAAATTTTCCCTAAATATCCTTTTCACGGCAAAAATCATCATGGGTCAAGTCTCCCTATGGGTCAAACATCCATAGTTCCCCCTATTACAAATGATATTTTCGCTTCAAGGTTTACCGCCATCTCTCCGTGGTCAAGCTGGTACCAGTAAACGTCTCTTCTGGTTACTGTCGCCAAGTTATTTTGGGATAGAATGCAACTGAACTTATTTGAATTTGAACTCCTGAGAATTTATAAAACTAATATTAGTTTACTTAACAATATAGCTAAATCTGGTTGTAAACTTCAGTAAGACAAAATCAACATCATGAACTCTTTCTTACTTACTGACAATGTAATGTCAACACTTCCTATCACATGCAGTTAAAATTTCTTGGAAAATTGAAACGTTAAAATAGACAACAAAATCTCTTGAAAAAATCAGTGTAAAATTACTGATGGTGATTTGATTTAAACGCAAGGGAAGTTCAGAAGCTGGTTTTTGGGGGCCGAAAGGGATAAATGAATTGAGCTAGCTCACAAAAGATTTTTGAATTCCTATATAACAGGGGGCGGCAAGTAATTTTAATTGAGATTCGGATACTTTTGAAAATTTTTCATTGAGGTGCACTAAAAACAAATGCGTTACAATTCATTTATTTTAATTTTCACTTCCAAATTAATATTAAATACAATCGATAGGTTCATTTGTGTTCAAAATCAATGGGAGAATTTATGGTACCAAGATTTTGCACGCAAAAAAAAGTTTGTTTATGCAGAGAGTGTTTAAGGTGGGTGCCGTAAATTTTGAGCAATATTAGTTATCCAAAAGTTTCCCAAATGTATGTAAACCTTACATGATGATAGTCCAGTAAATGGCTCAAATCAGTCAACTAATAAGTTAAAAATCATGATGAACTAAAACTTAGAAAACTTACAGTTGGTGCAAACGTAACCTGGCAACGTAAGATTGTGATTAGGAGATGCGATGCCTTCACAATGCTGCCAGGTTAGGTTTGCTCCAGCAGTAGTATATTTAACAAAATGGTGAGGGTGATTCTCAAAGGTATTCATTGTTATCCTCAGTAGAATATTTTTAAAAGTAATTTAAATACCCAAAGGTATTGTTATCTGAAGACTTTTGCGGAAGTTATTCTTCCAAAATAGTTTTGACAGTACAATTTTTCGCGGATCTGCACCGCGGTTCGCCAGTTGCCGACCACTGCTCTATAACATAAATAAAAATTTGATAACAGTTATTTTTGAATCTAGAACGCGTAATGGGATAAAAGAAGTTCTAAGCTTTTCGTTTCATTACATTTTCCAAATTCAGAGTTTAGGATCTTAATTTTTAAGAAAGTCAAACATTGAAATTGAAGGAACGAGAACGGGGGGGGGGGGGGGAGAGAGAGAGAGAGAGAGAGAGAGAGAGAGAGAGAAACGGAAATCTATCAAGCGCCAGTCGAACAAACTTGGAAGAATTTATTAAAAATCTTTCTTAAAATTGTTCAGGAACATTTATCTGTCCTCAACCTGGAGTGCGTGAACAATTAAAAAAATATAATGAAAAAGTAACACTAATTACAATTTCTCTACTCGATCTGTCCCCTTTGCTCCTTTTGAAGTCATTTTGATATCAATACGAATGTATTAATTACACAGGTCAACAAAAAAAAGTTTTTTTCTTTGGTGCCCAGAGTTTGAGAACTCTGTTTGGGGCTCTGAATCGAAAGATGAAATTAGTTTTTCTCTAGCAGCTCTACTTTTTTTTAGATAAGTGCTACTGTTTTACCCAAAATGTGCATTTTTAACTCCATTTTGCGCACTTCTAAAGCAAATGTAGGCTTCTTAAACAAGGATTGCTTCTGGAATATTTACCCTATTGTCGGCCTGCAGTTTAGTAACTTAAAGGAAAATCCACCAGATGCTGTAAAAGCTAAACAAGTTCAGTAATATCGCTTCAACAAGGTTAAAGCCAATTTGTAAGTTCTTGGTTTGCATATATTCGCTTCGCGCGATGTGTGATGAGCTGGATCTTCGTATACAATATTTTCAGGGCCCGAAAAATATAGCGGGTGACCGGAAATACATTTTTTGGGGGATCGTCTGAAGTCAAACCTTATAAACATAAACGGGGAACCACAATTTCAGGGGTGTTGAGATATTTTGCCACTCGTTCAAAATATGTGTTGGGTGACAGAGTATCCCACGCTTAAGTACATGTAAAAAAAGTAAATAAATAAAAGAGAAAAATTAAGGTAAAAATTTCTTATGTAAGACTACAACAATTTTAGTCATTTTGAGGTTCTTAAAAATTAGGTATCCATGTCCAAGAGCCTAATTGCACTGTTTGATAATCAATCTCTATTATTTGTACAATGCAAATAGGAATGAAAAATCTGTGTTTTATTTGATCTATATGTGTAACTTAAACCCGTTTTATGTATATTTAAATGCTATATCTTGGAAATTTGAGCTTCTGGGCATAGTCTGATGTCATATTTGAACTCAGAGTACCAAATTTCTGCAAAATCTGTTACAAAAACCTCAGCACCATAATCACTGTTCCCCTGTATTATTGATCTTTTAAAGCAAATGATATAATGAATAATTATTGAGGTATAGCAATTGTTTTTCTGAAATGTATTAAATGATATTTTCACATTAGAAATTAATGACAAAAAGAGCAATATTTTGCGATTTTGAAAACTCTTCCCAGAAAATTCTTCGGGGTGCGCCAATGCGCTGACCGACGCAAAAAAAAGTAGAGATATTTAAAAAAAGATGTTGTGGTGACTTGTAAATTATTTCGATATTACCTCGTTTTTTTTTTAAAAATGATTATTAATAACAAATTTTTGTGCACGAACTTATCTATGTTTTCATTTAATATGTAGCTTCAGTTTTGAATTCCAATTTTATCAACCATACACTGTAGAAGTGTGTGCGTGGAGGAAGAATGGGAGGGGGGGGGGGGTGCGACCTTCATCAGTGTTCAAAAAGAGGGCACAAATGGTTGAGAACTCCTGTACTACGGAACCTTCAAAATATTTTTAATTCCATTGAAAATTTGTTTACGTTATATCGGAGCGATTAGTCTGTCGTAATAAAAACAGGGTTTGAGCTATAGAAAAAAAAAGGGAGAGAGGGGTCAACGATATTTTCTTGAGACCGTCTGACGTTTTCTTGAACCTAGGCAATTTCTGGAGTGCCGAAAACAAATGTTTTCAAGCATTTTTACACTTTTTAGAGGCTGTGCCTTTAGCATTATTGCAACAGGCATATAAAAAAAAATCGACTTAGCGCAAATGAAAGACTTTGCATTCTCCGGAAAAACGGCCGATTTATGTCTACATATCTTATTCGAGTTGAAGCAAATCATCTGAATCATCATTATCCATCACCAAAACAGCTTAGATTCATCAATATTAGTTGGTTTCGATCAAGGGTCGATGGTGCCAAATTGATGCTAAAAGTCCTGGTAAAAGTTGGTGCCCCTTCACACGGAAAATCCGTATATTTTCACTTGTTATGTACAATCAAACACATAAATACTAATTCGTACACTAACCCAAACTAAAATGTATACTAAAACCGATACGAGATATACTGATATACTGAATATACTGAAGAAAAAAAAATCTGAAACAAGGAAAGAAAAAAATAAAATTACCTTATTTTAGTGCCCTTCTAAAACTGATATTATAATAGTTACCAGCTTCATGTGAGCGCAATTATTATCCTTTCGTCATATTAGGCTTGAAGAAGACATTATAATTGGCGTAAAAAGCGAGTACTAAAATAAATAGAAGTATGGGACTTCAGGGCTGCCGAGAGATTTGGTCGACTTGGCCTCTGCTCCCACATACAATGCACTTATTCATACTACTTCAATTTCGGACCAGGCCCTAGTTTTTGACTAGACTGACACGGCCTCTCGTCAGGCCTAATTCTATATTTTAATAGGTATGATAAAGAAATTAACGTTTCAAAATAAGAGTACACTTACTTGCATATTAGATGTTGTAGAATTTTTATAACAAAGCAACTGCAAACTATTTGCGTGAGCTAATGAAAACACGTTTCTTCTCACAATAAAAAGTATTAGAAAATTAACAATGATAATAGATATGGAGATACTAATCGCGAGATTTTACTTCTATTCTAATCAGAGATATTTCGTGTTAAACTGCTGCTGTAGAAAATGTTATCAAAATTTTAAAATTTAGTTGATTCAATCAACTAAGTACTAAAATTAAGAGTTAAAAATAGTTATAAACGCTAAAATGCACAAACTTGCAACTGTAGACATGTGTTTCGGAATTAAAAGGACCTTCCTTTTTATTGTGAAATAAATGAGCTCAAGGATGAAAACGCACATCTGACAAACACAAAAGCACACATTTATTTTCTATTTCTTAATATTTAAGAATGTTTGTTTGTGTGCGTGTTTGAAGAATATTTAACTGTATGGTTACGAAAATTAAAAATAACGTTCTATTGCACAAAACTGTCAGATTACTGCAGTACGGCATACACGTGTTTCCGCTTTACAAGGAACGCTTTTTCAATGCTAAAGAATTGAGCTTTTGGATGAAAAGATATTCCGACAAAAGCGGCTGATAACTGTTTGCAACAGGCGGTAAGATTTCACTTGGGTAACCATGCATCACAAACATAAGCAATAAAATCATATTACTTATACTTGTACAATCACGATAGTCGTGATTACTTTTGCTTTGCATTAAAAAACGTTTTGCGTGAGATTTATTGTAAATTTAAATTTCTTTAGGGAGTCTTCTCATTTAGCAGATTTTTTTTACATGTGTCATGTGCTGTAGTAACCGAATTACAGCTTTCTCTTGTAAGCATAATGAATTAATATAAGTTATTGAAACTTTAAAGTTAGAGATCAAGAAGTTCTGGTTCCTTTTTTAAGGCTTATCATTAGTGGAGATAAGAATTAGTTCTCTTAACGTTGAAGATATCATTAAAACTAGAAAAAGAAATATGTCAGGGGGAAAAATTTAAATAAAATTAATACATATTTCTTCAGGAGTCCTTTTAGATTGCAGTAAAAAAAGAATCTTAGCGCAATAAAAGGGAAGCAGATAAAAGCATATAAAATTACTATTATTGCTATTTGGTTGAAAATTGTTATTGTTGTAACAGTTCTGGATTAAAATCTCTAGGGGCCAAACTTTTGGTTCTTTAGTGTTAGAAATCTCATTAGAATTAAAAACCAGCATCTCGTAGCATTTTGATAGTGTGTACAGTAAATACCTTCTCCAAACAGTGAATCAAACTGTATTTTAAGAGATGTAGGCAGCGTAATCATAACAGTAACAATTAGAAAAAGTGAAAGAAGAGCAAAATTAACGTAAAATTTGCAAGGAAAAGATAGAAGCACAGTTAATTCCTGTGAATTATGAAGGAAAATAGGTGCATAACACAAATAAACGCCATATTGCAGTACGCCATTAGCAGTTGCAGTAAGAATTAAAAAAACCTCCTATAAGAAGTAGCAAAAAATATTTGAAAATTGTTATTCTGATCTGTATCACATTATGTATGACATACATTTCTTTCATATTCCCCAAATTCCTCAGTTATGAAATATTTGTACTTTCTACAAAAATTTAAATTAAACACAAAAATCGTCCTTTTTCATACTGTGCTTTGGGAGAGAAGATTTCGTATCACACAAAATAAATAGTACTAAAATCATTCTTCTGGCTGTTAAAAAATTCATTTGAGAAATTTCCCATAATTTATGAATATAACTTATATGTATTCCCAGAAGAAAAGAAAGATAAGTTGGAAATTCAAGATGGTTGTCAATTCATTATAACAAGATATGAAAGATCCCAATTTCATGTTTTCAATCTATAGAAAATAATATATGCATTGATTATAAAGTTGAATTCCAAGAATTAAACAAAGTAATTTGATTGTTTTTTTTGGTCTCTTTTCTTATCTGAAAGTTGAGATTTTGAAAATCAAAAATTTTCTGACACTTTACCCGAGAGTAGCATCAACTCATCGGCCGATGATCGGCGTCGTTCATCGAAATCCGATCAAACTTTGATCGGTCGATGATCGGCCGATGATCGGATTCCGATGAGTTTTCATCGGAAATTGCTCCAATATGTCTCATCGGCAATAGTAGAATCCGATCATCGGAAACCGATGAATTTTGCTCCCTATACCGATGAGATTTGGAGCAATATACGAGCAGTGCTGTTCCGAGGCGATGAATTTTTGCATGAAAATAGGATGAGATTTGGAGCAATATACGAGCAGTTTCTGTTCCGAGGTGATGAATTTTGGATGAAAATACGATGAAATTTGGAGCAATATACGAGCAGTGTCGTTCCGAGGCGATGAATTTAGGATGAAAATACGATGTGAGAGTAGTAACAACTACGATATATGGACTAGCAGGAGGAAAAAAAAATTAACAGTGGGAAGAAAACTTTCAGGAGGAGTATTTTCGGATGACGTCATTTGGGACAATTACTAAATATATATTATTTTTTTTAATAAACTTGTTTAATTAATTTCTAATTTATCAACTTTTGATGAGCGTGATTCGTGAGTTCAATCTTAGTCACTCTAGCCGGGAATCGAACCCTAGACCTCTGGAATACGAGATTCAATTGCTAACCACTAGACAAGTTATGCTCTCTCCAAGGTGGAAAATAATGTATTAAATCGAAAATCATTTGTGGCGCCATCTATCGGGTGGCAAGGCTATGACAGATTTTTGAACGGAAAGTGAGAATTTTATTCAAGGAATATACTTATGGCGCCAGCTAGTGAAGAGTCGGAGTCGATCATTTTGTCCGCAAACCGAGTCGGAGTCGGTAATTTTGGGAGTCAAATTGAACGGAGTGGAATTGTTTTGGAGATAGAGAGAAATCATTCAAGAGCCGGAGTCTCATTTTGTTCGCGCAATTCCAGTGAGGTAATCGGCGTTGGAATCGTGGAGTTAAAGTTGAATTGATTTTGCAGCAAATTGGATTAAACCCTTCCAAAATCCAGGAGTTGGATTCGGAGTCAAAGTCTCAGTCATTTTTCCTCCGATTCTCAACCCTAAATATTGATCCGTATAGCCTTACGTTTGATAAATAGTCGGATATTCAAATAATAAAACTTATCCTATTTTAACAGTTGGGAGATTTCCAAAAATTTTAGATTGGGAAAATTTTTATCGGAAAATTTAAACGACATACTTTTTTTAAGATGAAATGTACCTCGGCAAATTTTCATCGGAAAATTTGATCGTTACGATCTCTTTTTCCGATGAAATGTAGCTCGGCAAATTTTCATCGGAAAATTTGATCGTTAAGATCTCTTTTTCCGATGAAATGTAGCTCAGCAAATTTTCATCGGAGAATTTGATCGTTACGATTTCGTTTTTCGATGAAATTTTCATCGGTAAATTTGATCGTTACGATCTCTTTTTCCGATGAAATGCAGCTCGACAAATTTTCATCGGAAAATTTGATCGTTACGATCACTTTTTCCGATGAAATGCAGCTCGGCAAATTTTCATCGGAAAATTTGATCGTAACGATATAGTTTTCCGATAAAAAACAGCTCATCGAAAACCGTTCTCGGATTCTCATCGCAACGATATCAGCGTGCATTACGCGATGAGTTTAGGAGGAGTCGATGATCGGCCGAGCAAAATCCGATGAGTAAATGCTACCTGGGTACAACAGATGATCAAGGATCAACGTGAGAAAAACGCGAATACAGTAATATACTCAAGCTTCCGAACTCTGAAAAACAAGGACAATAAAATAACACTTCACATATGGAATTGGTGTAAATGTCAATAGACATGTCTTGGGGCGACCGCCAAAATCAAAGGAAGTAGCAAATCTCCATTTCCCTCCCCGTCTCGCCTCTCATTACCTTGCTCAAACCTTTTTCTTGTAAATTGGTCTTTGTATAGGGTGGAGAGGCAGGGAAGTATGTAAAAGAGATAATGGCGTCGATTAATAAAGGTAGATGCACTGCAGCCAACTTTTTTCTTTTCCCGTACTTGATATTTTTCAGCGACATTTTATTTTAATGATATAACAAAAACGGTTTTTAACGTTTTTAAGTGTTTTACTTCTTTAAAAATCAAAATCAAAAGTTATTCATAAAATCAAGCCTAGGTAAACAATAAAATTTGTAAGGGTTGGTTGAAGTAAGTGGGACCTCTTTATAGAACAATTCGTTTTTAAAACCTTATACAAATATTTTGAAGCAATAATAATAATAACTTCCTGACTTGTTTTTCATTTTGGACATTGGTAATAACCAAAAGTTCATTATTATTTTCTAAAAAGGGCTTTAAATGTTCTTAACGATTATATTTTTTAAAGAATCACATAGGTTTCTCACTTACCTCATAATAAAGGGGTAAGTGAGTCACCCCACTTTTATTTAAATTTAAATCAAGCACATCTAAAAAAAGTGGTAAGGGTTTTTTTTTTTTTTTTTTTTGTAAATTTAACCATTTATGAGATATTTACTACCATTTAAACCTGTATGATTTTGAATTATAAAACGAAAAACAAAACAGTTATATCTATGAAATTTATTGAAAGCATATAGGTATATAATTAACTTTTACATAAAAAGTGTGTTAAATGAACATATCAGTTGATTGAGATTAGTTTTTGTAAATTAGCCAAAAAAATTACAAGTAAAAAAAGAAATTGGAGACACTAAATGGCGACGTCTATTTAAAGTTGGATAAGCGTTAATCATTATCACTTCATCCAACGTCATTTGCATCAGGCCAATAAAAAGTTTCACTATTTTTATCCGTTCTTGTAAATTCAGCACTACTTTTTTTTTTTTTGAATAATCAAATTCGAACATTAGAGCTATATAATACTTTATATGATTTTCTTTGATGGAAGTTTCATTAAATAAATGTTCATTATCTGTAGCAGTTTTTGTATAGTTAAACTATCACTTCCTACTAGGTCTTCATAGTTACCTATTATTTCATAAATAGACTTAATTTCATCAGAATTACTTTTGATATCAAAATTTTCACTATTAGGAGGAACGCACTTACCCCACAGTGAGGGGACCAACTTACCCTTTAAAGGAAAAATTACGGGGTAAGTGGGACCCCCCCCCCTCTCAAATACTTATTAAATATATTTGATGCAAAAATTCATAATATAGAACGCATTTTAGGTTAAATTATATACATGAAAGTTTAATGATCAAAACAATTGCAAAAAGTAGCATGGAAACACTTCTTTGAAAAATGTTGCTTAAACTCCCAAAAATATATTTTTTTAGGAAACTTTTTTTGACATATAGGTTCTATGACTTAGAAAATATTCCATGAAGCCTAAATATATGTAAAATCAATCGTACCATGAAGCGTAAATATATGTAAAATCAATCACTGTGATGAAATGTGACATGGTAAGTGTAAAAAAATATAAAAGTCATTTCTATATTTTTTAGGGTACTCACATATTCCAACTAACCCTACATTTTTAAACAAATGAATAAATACAGCGTTAATAAAGGTATCACCCGTTTCTTCACAACTGAAAATCTTTATTATAATTCTAATGATCGAAACTAAATCTTAGTCTCATTAAAGCGCGGAAAATATTTTTCTTCGCGGATTCACTACAATAAAAGTAAGCTTAAACGTCAATCCACTTTTTTCTTTTTTATATCTTAATAACTCCCCTTATATAACTCTTAGCACTTTTACCAGAGGAGTCATTTTTTTTTTTTTTTTCTAAATTAAATCTGTGATATGGCGCTTTAAGTTTTAATGCGGAACTTTTGAAAATTGAAATTTGGAGCTTCCTCCTTTTTGCATCAAGCCCTTTAATTGCAATTTCAAGCCATCTCAGCTGACGTTCGGGCTCTGATGATCTCACACGAAATTTGTTTGAAGTTAAAATCTTACGCTACTCACTGTTTAAATTTTGCAGGCGTTGTTGTCAAACCTTTAAGAGTCATTTGCATCCCTTTGCTTCTCAGTGCCTCATATACTTGTGATAAATATGTATCATAAAATAAGGTGTCGTCAAATTTTGCCTGAGTAGTGTAAAAAGGCCGGTTTCGCTGCAGCAGGCGCAGCTGCGCAGCCGGCTGCGCCTGTGACCTCGCCTGGTTGCGCCTGCCGACCATTGCCCCTCCACTTCCTCCGACCTTGGGGTTGACCTTGGGTTGCGCCTGAATCTTGAAGAAGATGACCACCGCGTTTTCGCCCTTCCTCGTTTTCGCTCGTGAAAGGTTACGAATAGTTTTCGCGCGTTTTTGAATATTTTCCCGCGCTTTTGGACTTTGTCGTTTTTCTAGTCATAGAAGACTAGGAGGTTTTTCACTTTTTGAATGGCAACGTCAAAGTTTTGGTTGTTATGACAACCAGAGTTTTTAGTTTTCGGTTGGCAACACCTGTTGCTATGCTTTAACTTATGCGGTGTTTAACGTTCATGGCGCCATCTATTGAGAGGTTTATTTTTATTTTTTATTTTTATTTCTACGAATTTAATTATTTTTATTTTTACAGAGTGTTGAAGTTGGGAATCGAACACCCAAACTTTGAGTTAGCAAAAACGTATGCTAACCACTATGCTATATTTTTCATTACTCTTTCAGTCTTAATGTGAATCTGTACCATGACAACGAATATTACAATTAAATTAATTTTAAAACCATCAGTTAATTTACTCTTTAGTACTAATCATGGCATATCATTAACTGAATTTCAGCTCATAATTGAAACTATCATCATTATTATTATTTTTCATAATAACAAAGTTTTCACTTAAGTAAAGATTTATTTAAATACAACCCATTCGAGATTTTAGATTTGGTTCAATGCTTTGTGGACTTGAAATATATTTTAAACTTTGATTTTCTTTTTCATGCATTTCAAACTTTATCATTTTTATTTTTTCTAACTTGTTAAATTTTCTTAACTAATTTCATTTTTCTTTGTCAAATTTACAAATATTTTTTCTAACTTGTAAAAATTTCGAAGAAATAATTTTCTTAACTAATTTTTTTTGACTTTCATACAACAAAATATTTTTTCTTACTTGTTAAATTTTCAAAGAAATAATTAACTTAAATATTCTTTCACACATTTTGAACTTTAACGTTTTTTCCTGTCATTTAGCACTTTGATTTTTTTTTTTCACTATTTTAGCGTTTTTCAATTATTTTCAGTCTTTAACTATTTTCTTAACTTTTTAGTCTTTAACTAATTTCAAGCATTTCAGACTTAGATTATTTTTTCGTGATTTCGATTTTTTTTAGTATATTTTAGAGTTTGAACATTTTCTCGCTTGTTTTTACTTTATCGTTTTTTTTTTTTTTTCCCGATATTTTTAAACTTAGAAATTTTTCACAAGTAGTGACAGGAATCGAACCTTCAAATTTTTCAAAACGCATGACATGATCAATCACGTGTAATTGATCATGTCAATTTGCATGAGATGCGAAACCGTCATCGGCATTCGATGTGATGTGAAAACCTGCTACCATCTTAAAATTACTCGTAGTAGGTCAGGATGAATTTGGAAGTCAAAGTGTTGGCATTTTCTAAAAATCTGAATACTGTGTAAAACAACTCAATTCTGCTCAAAAGTTCATGTGATATTCTATGACGTCAGTAGCAAGAGATTTATGTACACTTCTCATTGGTTAAAGTGAATATTCATTGGTTTATAGTGGATGTTTGGAGAATCATTTTCAGGGTGATTCTGAGCTTTGAAAGAGATCGTGAAATTTTATTCTATGTACTTAGGATTTTTCTTCACCAGCTAGTGTTAAAACCTAGTTTGATTTATTTTTTAAGTTCACAGGAAGTTGTTTTAGTATTGTGACTCCTAATCCTATGAGAGTTAAGAATGACTAACGCTGGTGAAAATCATTCTGAAACTTTGAAGCCTGAAGATGAACAGATGGGATGCAACGAACATGAAAATGAACATTGAGGCTTCTCCACAGCCTGATGATATGATACACTTGGGTGATTGTATTTTCACTTTAGGTGAATACTTTTCGGAAACGTACACGCGTGCATATTAGAAGATATACGTGTGGGAAAGATGGTATTTTTCGACCAACTATGGATGGTATTTCCTTAGAACCAGATGTGTGGAGATCACTTATTTCAAGCCTATGTAAAAATGTAAATCAAAAATTAATCGAAGACCGTGATTTCGCTTTTGTTATAAAAAAGGAGAGTCGAGTGCGAATGGTAACATCTGTGTTAGTGTGCAAAGATTGTTCAAACTGAAACGAGAAGTGTTCCAGTTGATGCGTGATAGAGTTCTACTTTTGGAAAGCCAGATTGACAAATTGTGCTACGCATCCCCTTGTATCTCACGTAGTGTCAAAGACAAACTTATGACTTATACTCTAAAAGAGTACATCCTTTCGGAAATTGAGAAAAAATATCCCTGTGATTGTCGATGTGATAAAATCAGCACATATACATCACAAGAAGTTCGTAAACTGGCTGATTCTCTACGTAAGTGACTATTTGATGAGCTCATATGCAACATAAACTACCTTTCTAAAAAAGAATGTGTGGATTGTAAAAATGGATTCATTTTTTACATGAGAGTGCATGAATGTGAATCATTAACAAGGGGTCGAAAGTTCGACACTTTTTTTTCGAACGGGCTCTTTTTAATGTTAATTGGGAAAACTTGACTCGTGACTTCGTTACTTTGAATGTTGATAGTCCATGTTTAAAATGTCATGTGTCTGATTTATTTGATGCAATCGATGTTAAAAATACGCTTGAAAGTTTTGAAGAGTTTTACTTAAAGATGAAAGTTTTTTTAATTGTCTTTTACTGTGTGTGTGAATAAATTGTGTTTATCATTTTAAAAGAGACTTGTGTTTTGATTGAGTTGTTGAATATGGTTGATGGATTATACTTTGAAATCACTCTTACATATATTTTTTATATGCACTTTATTGTAAGTAATCTTTATACTATCGGTGTTGTCTTCATCTTATTGTATGGTTTTGTAATTAAGACTGAATGAAAATATAATTTTTGTAATATTTCTATAGTTTAATGCATGCGAAGGACTTCAAATAATGCTAAGTGGAAAGTCAAAATTAGAACCGTAAAGCTTAAACATGACAATGGTTTGAAAACAATACACAGTTATATTCACATACACAAACTCGTACGTATCAATACACTTACATTAAGAGAAATATTAAAGACTTATAAATTCTCATATGAGATAAGAACGCTCTTTCTTAACTTAGTTGGTCACATGATCGATAAAAGATCCTCACCTATTTGTGATTTGTCATGAAATAATATACATCGATAGATATGTTACTAAGTGTGTAATAGTTTTTATTTTTCTTAAATTCAAAGTTAAAACCAATTTGTTAATTGTAGGATTATATTAAGTGCTAAAAAATGCGATATTTTCGCTTATAATTTCGGTTGATAAGTAAAGTTTTATTACAAGTTCCCTCCCACGAATGAACAATAACATGCTAGATGGATATTTGAAAGCTTGAGTAAATGATTTGTAAGTATCTTAAACATTATTATTATTATTTCTAATGCGTGTGTGTTAATTAATACTTAGAGTGCAAAGAGTAAATGGTTAAGTGCTATTGGTTATTAATACTAAGAGTAAAGTGATATTGAGTTTTAAATTTAATTAAAGCATTTCGTTTGAAGATTCAGTTGAAAAAATTTTATTTTGTAAGTTTGAAAATTTTTGAAAAAAAAAAAAAGATTGAAAGGAAAAAAAACAATATGTTACAAAAATATTATTATTATTTTGATTTGAAAAAAAATATTTTTGCGGAAAAATTTACTGTTGTAAGATTAAAAATTTATTTTTATATGATTGAAAAAAAAAATTGATTTTTTTTTTAATTAGTGGAAAAATATTACAAGTTTGAGAAATTATTTCTTAAAAACATTTTATATGATTAAAGAAAACAAAAATTTTTGATTTCATTTTCTAAGTAGAAAAATATTACAAGTTTGAAAAAATACTGTTTTGAATCAAAAATCTGTTTTTGAAAGAAATATTCTTACAAGCTGGAATTTTTTTTTTATAAGTTTGAAATGAAAAAGAAATTAATTCGAAACTACGAATTAAAATCTAAAATTTTGTTTGGAAAACCTGACATCAGGCTATTGCCGATCTATGTGCTTGATATTTGAGAAACGTGAACTAATTTTAATTGGTCAGAAACAGTGACATCACTTGAAAGACGTAGGCCAGGTGGTGAATAATACTAGCACGTGGGGTTTGTTATCTGTTATCGGTAAAGGGGTAGATAGCAATATTGATAAAGTCATTTTCTCAATTCGCCTCGATGTGTGTGTGTGGACGATCCGAAGTGCTGTGGGATTACGGTAGTTTCTTTCAACAGCCGAGTTGATTTGCGATATCACGGCATGCGTTCTGCAAATCGACGATGGGCAGCCAGCCGTATGCAGCGATTTCAAATAAAACATGCATGTAATTGTAATTTTGTGAGATTGAGTTATAATTAACAATCCACTTATTACAATTTCATTCACTGTTTTTAAATAACTTCGCGATAGCTGGTACTTGAGGGATTTCACCCCAAAAAGGTTAGTCTTTTGTACTTAATTTTAGTCAGTATTTAGCTATAACTTAATTTGTCAAAATTTAGATTAAGTTTCTTAATTTAACGTATAGCTGTCCATTTGAATGTATCGTTCGAAAAGGATAAAGACTAAAATAAATGATATCGATTTTGTTAAAGAAATTAGTTGTTAAAGTAAAATATTATTGGGAAAATGAAATAGCCAAAGTGATTCTAATTCATGAAGGTTGAAAATTTTGTTTTATTCTAACAAGAGTGCTTGTATGAAAAAAAAAAAAATAATAAAGTAAAACACTATGCGATAAAATGACTAAGTTAAATACTAATCAAAAAAAATAATTAATAGAGTTGATTAAATAAAATGTGATAAATTAAATGAAACTCTTGAAAAGCATATAAAGTGATGAAATGTAACTTGAGTGCGAAATTTGCTTACTGGAAAAAAATTAAAAAAGTTGATTTTTAAAATCCATGAAAATTTCTTAATGATAAGTGTTTATTAATGCTAAGAGTAAATTGATTCCAAGTTTTGAAATGAATTTCAGTAGAAGTTATTTTTCGGTAAGTCTATTTTTAAAATTTGCTGACATGAAGTTTTGATACTCGACTTATAATTTTAACATTTCTTGGGTACTTCATTGATGTTTAACATTTTTGTGTTATGTGTTTTGTTTTACCGTAGGTAAAAATAATTAAATAAAAGTGAAATTTATAAATTGTAATGAAAATTCTGTTAATGAAATTGGTTGGTTGTAAAGTAATATTTTGGAAAAGCTGTAATGAATGATAAATAGTAAAACGCAGTAAGTAAAATAGTAAAGTATGGTAAAGTAAAATAAAATATTCAGAGGGGATTTAATTCATGAAAGTTGAAAATTTTGTTTTATTCCATCAAGAGTGTTTGCATGAAAAAAAAAAATAAAGAAAGGAAAATATGATTAACTTAAATATCGATGATAAAAAATAATTATTAGAGTTAATTAAATGAAATGCGATAAATTAAGTGAAACTCATGAAAAGCATATGTAGTGATAAAATATAACTTGAGTGGGAAATTTGGTTACAGTAAAAAATTATTTAAGAAGATAATTTTTTAAAATTCATGAAAATATTTGATAGTGATAAGTGTTAATTAATACGAAAAGTAAATTGATTGTAGATTTTCGAAAATTAAATGGATAAATGTATAAAAATAATAACGTATGTGATAATTTAAAATATTAACAATGAAAAAAGAATCAAAGACGATTAAATGAATCTAAATCGTAAATGAGTTGCTATTTTAGTAAACTCAAACTAGAGTGAAAAGCATTTTAGTAGGAACATGTTAAAATCTCTTGTGCTAAGAAAAATAAATAACTTTTAAGCATAATTTTGTAACTGGAATAAATGTATGATAAAATGATTAAGTTAAGTATTAATGAAAAAGTAATTATTAGAGTTAATTAAATGGAATGTGATAAATTCAATGAAACTCTTGAAACATATATGCAGTGTTGGAATGTAACTTGAGTGCGCAATTTGCTTACTGGAAAAAATTAATTAAGTTGATTTTTTTAAAATCTGAGAAAATTTGTTAATGATAAGTGTTAATTACTACTACGAGTAAATTGATTGCAAGTTTGACATGATTGCAAAAATTGAAGACATGATAACGTTTTGAAAAATTTGAAGGTTCGATTCCTGTCACTACTTGTGAAAAATTTCTAAGTTTAAAAATATCGGGAAAAAAAAAAAAAAACGATAAAGTAAAAACAAGCGAGAAAATGTTCAAACTCTAAAATATACTAAAAAAAAATCGAAATCACGAAAAAATAATCTAAGTCTGAAATGCTTGAAATTAGTTAAAGACTAAAAAGTTAAGAAAATAGTTAAAGACTGAAAATAATTGAAAAACGCTAAAATAGTGAAAAAAAAAAAAATCAAAGTGCTAAATGACAGGAAAAAACGTTAAAGTTCAAAATGTGTGAAAGAATATTTAAGTTAATTATTTCTTTGAAAATTTAACAAGTAAGAAAAAATATTTTGTTGTATGAAAGTCAAAAAAAATTAGTTAAGAAAATTATTTCTTCGAAATTTTTACAAGTTAGAAAAAATATTTGTAAATTTGACAAAGAAAAATGAAATTAGTTAAGAAAATTTAACAAGTTAGAAAAAATAAAAATGATAAAGTTTGAAATGCATGAAAAAGAAAATCAAAGTTTAAAATATATTTCAAGTCCACAAAGCATTGAACCAAATCTAAAATCTCGAATGGGTTGTATTTAAATAAATCTTTACTTAAGTGAAAACTTTGTTATTATGAAAAATAATAATAATGATGATAGTTTCAATTATGAGCTGAAATTCAGTTAATGATATGCCATGATTAGTACTAAAGAGTAAATTAACTGATGGTTTTAAAATTAATTTAATTGTAATATTCGTTGTCATGGTACAGATTCACATTAAGACTGAAAGAGTAATGAAAAATATAGCATAGTGGTTAGCATACGTTTTTGCTAACTCAAAGTTTGGGTGTTCGATTCCCAACTTCAACACTCTGTAAAAATAAAAATAATTAAATTCGTAGAAATAAAAATAAAAAATAAAAATAAACCTCTCAATAGATGGCGCCATGAACGTTAAACACCGCATAAGTTAAAGCATAGCAACAGGTGTTGCCAACCGAAAACTAAAAACTCTGGTTGTCATAACAACCAAAACTTTGACGTTGCCATTCAAAAAGTGAAAAACCTCCTAGTCTTCTATGACTAGAAAAACGACAAAGTCCAAAAGCGCGGGAAAATATTCAAAAACGCGCGAAAACTATTCGTAACCTTTCACGAGCGAAAACGAGGAAGGGCGAAAACGCGGTGGTCATCTTCTTCAAGATTCAGGCGCAACCCAAGGTCAACCCCAAGGTCGGAGGAAGTGGAGGGGCAATGGTCGGCAGGCGCAACCAGGCGAGGTCACAGGCGCAGCCGGCTGCGCAGCTGCGCCTGCTGCAGCGAAACCGGCCTTTTTACACTACTTGCCTGGTTGCAATAAAAAGTAAATATCAAAAGTATCAATCATTTCAAATGTAATAGTAACGTAAGCAGTGGTTGGAAGTAGCGCGCTACAAGTAGTGACGCTACTGTAGTAGCTACATTTTTGAGTAGTTTGTAGTGTAGCGCACTACTTTTTTCAAAAAGTAGTGTAGTGAGTAGTTAACTACAAAAAATAGTAGTTTGTAGCGATTTCTGGAAACTACTTTTAAATAAACTGAAAAAAAAAAAGCTTCAAACGAATTTGACTGGCGCAAATTTTACACAAGTACATCAGCGGATGCAATAAGAAATAAGACTGATAAAAATACGAGCTGACCTCAGGCATTTCATTTTGACGCCATACGTTCTATCTGTTTGATGCGATTAGTTTTTTTGCCGTCGTAATTTTCATATTTTACCAATATTCATATTGCAAAAAGCACTTACTTTCGCGAAAATGAATATGTCGGTGATTTCGCAAGTTGAAAATTTGGTGAATTTTATATGAACAGACCGAAGATTTAAAAACAAATATTTTAGCGAGGCTTAAATTTTCGACAGTATTCACCAAATAAAAAGAAGCTACTGAAAATGCTATAGAAAAGGATGAAATTGAACTGTTCTGGGGGACTTAACAATAAATACGAGCATTACAGTGTGTGAGAGTGTATGATAACGGACAGTTTTCTTAATATCTTCTGATGAGCTAATTTATCAATCTTTTTTTGTTCAATCCTCTTACGGTGTGTGTGTGTGTATTACGGTGTCCCCCCCCCCCAAAAAAAAAATCGAAAGTTGATTTTTCAAGTTGCACACTGTCTTATATTTTGTCCTTTTACGTCAAAAAAAAAAAAAAAATCATATAATTTGAACAACGGCAGCAAGTGCCGATTATGTCTGAAAGTGTGAACCAGCACTTGTGTAATACATGTAATTAAAATAATTTTTTTTTTATAAACTCAGAATTAAAAACCATTTAGATATCCCACACGTGCCTAACATTTATAATTTTCTTCAAAAAATTAAGTTTTTAATCCATATTTTCAGAAATGTAGGATTTTACGAAATTATCATGCTATAAAATATAAACAGTAAAGTAGAAAAGTAGGTAATTAGCGTTAAATAGAAATTTTTGTTTTCCTGCAATTTTTAAGTCTCCCACATAGTACTCAAAGATCTGGTTTTTTCCAGGTTGAGTTAAGTTTTTCATTTAATATATATTATTTTTTTATTATTCGTTTGTAATTGTTGATCTGTAAATATGTTCGGCAGTAATTTTTGAACTTGATATTCAACTTAAATTTATATGCAATGTTTTAAAAGATAACTGAATAATTGGCAAAAAAAATCAATTTTTTAAATAAAATTATAAATTTTAGGTCAAGTGTGGCATATCTAAATGTTTTTTAATTTGAATAAATGTTCTTGTGGCACATATGGGGTGTTGGGTACAGGAACAACGTTTTATCAACAGAAATTTCGAGTTTCTAAAAAAAGTTTTTTTTTTCCCCGATGTGGCCTAGCATACAAGTACTGTTTTACACTTTCAAATGCAAGTCGGCACGGGTTGCCGTTGTGCAAATTATATGAAACTTTTTCTCACGATTGTTTTGACACAAGAAGAAGAATACAAAAGTGTATGCGACTTGAAAAAATGACTTTCATTTTTTGAGGGACAACCAATTGTGTATGCCTTTTATTTACTTATTTTTTGAAAAGTAGCGAAGTAGCGACTACATTTCAAAAGTAGTTTGTAGTTGCTACATTTTAAAAAAAGTAGTTGTTGTTGTAGTTAACTACATTTTGAAAAAAGTAGTTGTAGTTAACTACATTTGTAACAAAGTAGTTGTAGTTCGCTACAAAACAAAATGTAGTTTTTCCAACCACTGAACGTAAGCATACTGTTCAGCTTGGAGTAATATACAAGTTGTTAAAGAGTTGACAATTTTAAAATTCTTTTACTCTTCTTGATATTTACGCCTTTCTGTAGTGCGATATGAAATTACTTGATTTTTTAAAAATTTACCTGCAGATTTGGTACCCCATGTGCCTATGCCTTAATCTGATAAGGTAGGGAAAAGGCGGGGAGGGGGGAGGGGTGCTTATGATGGCAGCTTAAAATTTTCTTGCTACCAGTCCCTGATGTCTCTCTAGACTGGCAGAGAGGAAGGGTACATATATATTATGTGAAAAAGGTTTAAACAATTAAAAAAAAGCTTTTTTTAGAAACATCGAGTTTCTTTTATTTTATTTGTTTATTTATTTTATTTTATTTATTTATTTATTTATTTTTTTTTTGTCCAGTTTAAATTTATTGAAATAGTTCTTTTTCACCCTGAAATTCTAATGAGAACTTCAGGCCGAGTAAAGAATTTCAAAGCGAGAAAACGTCAATTCTTTTTCTTTTATCTGTTCTCGCCCTCGCATTGTAATGAAAACTTCCCGTGAGAATGTAGGGTGGGATTGTTCGGGGGTTAATCCCTGAGAACGCTTGGTTTTGAACCATATTATTAATCTCATCATAGAGTTATATTTGGGTGAAGGGACTGCTTTACCACCCCCTCTCCTTTACCCAGTAAGTTAAATTCTGGCTGCGCTAGTGGCAATATTCAATCATTTAACAGCTACTTTCGAATCAAACCTTTTTAACAAATCATTAAACGGCATATTTCAAAAACTATAAAAAGCTGTTCTTAAATATCTTTTTCTATCATATAACGTCCATCAGGTTTTATGTGACGAAATAATACATAATAAACTAAGCAGAAAGGATTATTGAAGTTTAAAGAGGCAAATTATACACTATTCATTTTCGTCGTAACGGCTTTTTTTTTTTTTTTTTTTTGAGAAATACCAGACTCATCATAACCTTTATGAAACAACTTCCTCGTGAATCCTTTATATTGTCAGACCTGTCAGTTGTTTTTCAAAACATAATTTATGTCGGTAATTGAAGAACAATATTAACTTACTGTAAAATTTCATGCATTTTACTATCCCCCCCCCTTCCTTCAATGGGAAAAATTTAACCTGTAAAACCGTCCCATTGGCCCGTCTTGTGAATTTAAAATGTTTGTTATTGCAACAACTGATCTTATTGTACTCTATCAGATTTAGGGATTGCAATACCGGACAGAAAATTCAATACCGGCATTCGGTATTTTAAAACGTAATACCGTTATTTGAAATTTCTCAAACAATTCTTGAAAGCATAGTGTTCCATTTGCCACACTTCATAATTGTGTGCAAAAATTATATTATTTACGAAAACGTATTGTGGAAAACATAAAATGAAGGAACAAATGTCATAATAAAAAATCGATTATAGTGAAAATCATAATGCATTTATTGAACTGTCTAAGCATGGAACTCATTTTAGTGCTCAACTTTCATATAGTTACAAGTACTCTTTCTGATTCACGCAGGTCGGTGGTACTATTAACAATGTGCAATTCATCTCCTCTAATTGTACTTCATCTTCAAATAATTTGGTATCTTGCTTATCCGTTTGTGTGTGTGTGTGTGTGTGTTTTGTATTCTGTGCATTATTATTATTGTTAATTACATTTATCTTTATGGCTAGTTGTAATTTCTTTGCGGGAGACGATACGTTTCCAATATTAACATCATTTTCTCTTGAGAAGGAGAGGTTTGTGTTTGCTTTTGAAATTTACGATACGTAACTAAATTAGATCTTGTTATTTTCTCTTATTCGTTTTCGCTTTCTTTTCAAAATTCTTTACAATAATAATTGTGCAAATATATGAAAGTATGTTTCAGCTGATTAGGTTTTACCTGTATGCAAATTTTCAAGCACTATTCTATAATTTCTAAATATTATCTTTCAAGTATAAAGTCAAATAGGGAGACAGGACAACAATACTGATGATGGTGACAAAAAATTACCTATTTGTTATGCTAACAAGAAAAAGTTTTTGTCAAAATTTAGTACAGTTGAAACAATTGTTTTGTAAAAAAATCATAAAGTATTACTGCAATTGATAGTTGAAATAAATTTTTCACAGAACATATGCATTCAAAATTAAACTCGAAATTTAACTTTCACAGAAGGGAAAGTGATTGATCAGGGAAATGGAAAAAATACAAACATGGTGCACAAAAGCGCACGAAAATACGATTCAGCTCAACATATAGTAATGACAGTACCATTTTGTAATTTTTCCACTATTTGTGTTAAATGATATTCTATTAGTTCATGCTTTTGAAACCAAATGTTTACATCAATTGATTGATTTTGGTTGTTGTATCATGGACAAAGAAATATACGTTTAAAATATAAAGTAGATATATTTAATAAGTTGAAAATTCTTTAATTGAAGCTATTGATTATTTTCAGCTAATACCGAAAGTACCAGTATTTTACCTCCGCAAATACTCGTATTGCGAAATTGTAAAGTTGCTCTTTATACCGGTATTCGGTAT